>NC_079445.1:13020431-13030431 GCF_903798145.1 Danio aesculapii
GGTATGGAGGAACTCAGCCAAGGGGTTGAGACATTGAAGGCTTGCCCAGGAACAGTGCCCCGATCCCGGGCGCGCCCGTGGGTATGGAGGAACTCAACCAAGGAGTTGACACATTTGCTGCATTTCCACTATCGGGCCAGTGCGAGCCAGGGCTTTAATCGGGCCAGACCGGTTGAGAAATGAGCCCGAAATCATGTTGCGTTTCCACTATCGAGCTAGTTGCTCGCAGCGCGTCACGCAAACACCGCCCCAGAACGTCCCCCGAATCAAACGTCACACAACCCGTCACACAACCGGCCCACTTCAGCGGGAACAAAAAAACTCAAATTATAACCACAAACACAACCTGGCATCACTACAACAGCTGGAAGATGGAGAACACTGCAGCGATAACGTCCTCATTTCTGCACACACCGTCTATTTGCCTCTGAACATTTTCCTCGGCCCAAATGTTCAGAAGAGCTCTGGTGTCCTCAACTGACCAGTACTGTCTGCTAACCATTTTTTCTTCTTAGTGAGTTGATCAACGCTATAGCAAAACACATGTAAGGGAAGAAAGCATCTTGTCTATTCTTGACCTGACAGGAAAACTCCGCCTTTATACGTAACCCCGCCCCGAAGCCCCAGTTGGCCCAAGGCATACGCGGCTATTGAGGGTTTGCCCAGGAACAGTGCCCCGCCCCGAGCGAGCTGGTGGGCGCCCGTGGGTATGGAGGAACTCAGCCAAGGGGTTGAGACATTAAGGGCTTGCCCAGGAACAGTGCCCCGACCCCGGGCGAGCTGATGAGCGCCCGTTGGTATGGAGGAACTTAGCTAAGAGGTTGAGACATTAAAGGCTTGCCCAGGAACAGTGCCCCGACCCCGGACGAGCTGGTGGGCGCCCGTGGGTATGGAGGAACTCAGCCAAGGGGTTGAGACATTGAAGGCTTGCCCAGGAACAGTGCCCCGACCTCGAGCGAGCTGATGGGCGCCCGTAGGTATGGAGGAACTCAGCCAAGGGGTTGTGACATTGAAGGCTTGCCCAGGAACAGTGCTCCGACCCCGGGCGAGCTGGTGGGTGCCCGTGCGTATGGAGGAACTCAGCCAAGGGGTTGAGACATTGAAGGATTGCTCAGGAACAGTGCCCCGACCCTGGCCCTGGTGGGGCGGGGGAGTTCCAGGGGCACCAGTGCCACAGTTGCTTGCGCGAGAATTAGCGTGGCTGGTAGTGTCAACGTTCACCGGAGTACTTGGTGAGATCCAGGGCCCAGCCCGCCAAGCCATGCCCGACAGGAGGCCCCTTTTCGTGTCTGTCCGGCGCTAATTGTCTCTGACCTGCCATCAGGAATTCGGGAAAGGCGAAGAAATGTGGACTTTTGGCGCCTTTGCGTTTGAACGAACCAAGGGGTCAATGGCCAGGCTGGCTGCCCAGGAACAATCCCCGACCCGAGCGTACAGCTGGGCGCCCGTGGGTATGGAGGAACTCAGCCAAGGGGTTGAGACATTAAAGGCCTGCCCAGGAACAGTGCCCCAACCCCGGGCGAGCTGGTGGGCGCCCGTGGGTATGGAGGAACTCGGCCAAGTGGTTGAAACATTGAAGTCTTGCCCAAAGACAATGCCCCGCTCCAGGCCAACGCCGTTGGCCTTGGGGGGTGGGGATCCCGCCCCAACCAAGTGGTTCAGTTATTAAACGCTTGCCCAAAGACAGTGCTCCGATCCCGGCCAGCGCTGTTGGTGGGGGTGGGGTTGAACCTCCGGCACTGGAAGAAGGCAAACACAAAACTCCCATATTGAACGCCCCTGGAACTACATGCCGCTGGTGCACCCCAGCCGCCTCAACAAATTGAGCACTGCGCCGGGTGGCGGTAGTGGGAAAGGCTGGTGCACCCGAGCTATCTACCACAGTACGACGAGGTGGTGGAGAGGGTGGTGCCCCACTTCCAGATGGGTCACCAACGGCACTTCTGCGTAGCGAGTGCCACTAAGTCAATGTTTGTGGCTTATGTTTGTGGCTTATGTTTGTGGCTTAAGTGTGGGGTGCCCGGGGTCTGCTGGTGAGCAGGTGTCAAACTAGAAGACCCTTTGGGCTCGGTGCTTGCCCCGGAAAGGGTGTGGGCCCGGGTGGACAGGGGGTGGCAGTGGTGGCCTTGGGAGTCAGGGGCTCCAGCCCCTCTAACGTGGGCGCCTGCCCTCGGACAGGGTGTGGGCCCTGGGGGACAGGGTGTGGGCCCTGGGGGACAGGGTGTGGGCCCTGGGGGACAGGGTGTGGGCCCTGGGGGACAGGGTGTGGGCCCTGGGGGACAGGGTGTGGGCCCTGGGGGACAGGGTGTGGGCCCTGGGGGACAGGGTGTGGGCCCTGGGGGACAGGGTGTGGGCCCTGGGGGACAGGGTGTGTGAGCAGTGGCCCTGGGTGTCAGCATCAGCATTTGGGATGATGGTTGGGTCTTTCCAGCGAGCTTTTGAAACGTCCATTTGGGGCCATGAGGAAGATGGATGGTCTCCGGAACGGCCGGTGGCGAGGGATTGGCGACGCTCACCGGGGTACTTGGTGAGACCCAGGCCCCAGCCTGCCAAGCCATGCCCGGCGGGAGACCCCTTTTCCGGGACGTCCCGCGCCTGGAAGTGTGTGTCCGGCGCTGATTGTCTCTGACCTCCCATCAAGAATTCTGGGAAGGCGAAGAAATGTGGACTTAGGTTCTGACGGTTTGGTGGCTTTGAAAAAGTGGACTTATGTTTTGACCGTTTCGCGCCTGGACCAAGTACGCTGATCGATAGGAGCTCATTTGACGCCCCATGGGTTAGGCCCCCGCCCGGCGCCCGCCCCAACATTGGTGGGTTGGCCTCTATGGGTGTGGTTGGTTCCTCCCTGCCTCGGGCGTGCTGTGAGGGAGGCGTGGGGGGGGGTGTCCCTCCGCACACGACCCCCCCCCCCCCCCCCCCCCCCTTCCCGCCTCTGGGAGAAAAAACTCAAATGGCCCGTCTGGTTTTGACCAAGAGCATGTCCGCCGCTCTGCCCGCCCGCCTGACCCCCTGTGCTTTGTCCCCCCCCCCCCTGCTGATTCTCAGTCCGCACCCCCGCTCGCCCTGGACAAGGGCTGGGGGTGGTAAATGAGCTCGGTAGAGTCTCCAGCATGGTGAATTGAGCCCAGGGGCCACATGGGGTACGGGCTGGCGCTGGCTCCAGCCCCTGTGTGTGCATGACCAGTGCTGCGTCTCCCGCCTGTCCGCAAGCCCGCCCACCCCTTTGGGTTTATCCTTGCCGGCCCTCGGCGGTCTCCCCTGCCCCACCTGCCCCCTACCTTTCTCACCCGGAGGTGTGTGGGGGTGGCAGGTGGAGGCGGAGGGTGGCCGCTAGTAGTCTGGCGAGGTGAAACAAGCCGCGGTCAGTGAAGTCCGGGCTTACGGTCTGGCCCCTCCTTTTTGATGGTTGCGGTTCATTATGCGGTGAGCCCCGGAAAACGTGCGTGTTCGATGGGGTTCTACAAAATTGCTTTGAAAGTGGAAAAAAGCCATGTATAAAGCCCCTGCGGCTGGCGCAGTCCAAGCTGCCCAAAACGGTGCGTGTTCGGCGGGGCTCATGCCATCCTTTTGTGGGGGCAGAAAAGGGAACTATAAAAAGCTTATGCAAAAAGCCCCTGCGGCTGACGCAGTCCAAGCTGCCCAAAACTGTGCATGTTTGGCGGGACACATGCCATCCCTTTGTGGGGGCAGAGAAGGGAACTATAAAAAGCTTATGCAAAAAGCCCCCTGCGGGCTGGCGCAGTACAAGCTGCCCAAAACGATGAGTGTTCGGCGGGGCTCATGCCCATCCCTTTGTGTGGGAAAAGGGGAATAATCAAAAAGCAGTGCAAAAAAAAGTCCCCGCTGCTGGCACGGTAAGGCTGCCTGAAATGGTGCATTGTTCCCGGTACAAAAATCCACCAAAAGTCGTAACAACTGCTTCAAAATTATATATACATTGGACCAAAGAGATCTCGTAGGTATCGGTCTTCCCCTTTAAGAGGGGGAGGGGGGACCAGCATCGATGACGCGGAAGTGGACGCTTCATCCGCCATCTTTTAAACCGCTCCACGCGGCGTGTGGGTCTCTCCCTCCAGCCTTGGTCTTGCACGGTCATGACCGAATGTGCACTCTGCTTCAACGTCTACAGCCGCCTCTCACCGCACCTGTCCGCGGTCCACAAGATGTCAAATGCGGACGAGAAGAAGCTTTGGCTGGCGCTCGCCGCTGGCCGTGTGAATACGCGGAAGACGGCATGCCCGGTGCCCGGCTGCCGGAGGACGCCGGCCCGCCAACACAGACACCTGAAGCAGCACGCCGAGCTCTCCGTCTCGGCCAGGAAGGAGGCCATGGGCCGAGCGAAGTGGCGGAAAGTGGCGCGAGAGTTGCGGTGGTTGCAGTCCACTCAACCAACGATACCTGTGGTGTCTCGGCTGGCGTCGTCCTCCGAAGAGGAACGGGAACCAGACGACCCGGAAGCAGAGCGTCCCTGCGCCAACCCCCGCTGCAGGCTCTCAACCGAGCGCATACAGGCCCAGCTCTCAGCTCCGCAAGCAGGTGGACAAGGTGAGGTCCACCCAGCTCGAATTCACCCGCCGCTATCGAGAGTTGAGGGGAGAAGAGGGGAGGAAGAGCAGGCGGGCAAGATCGTGTCCTGCCCTGCCGGCACCATCCTCCGACCCCGGTCCAGGGCTAGGGGCGGCCCCCGGTCAAGGGGGCGGCCAAGGTCTCCGGGCGGCCTCCGGGCCTGTGGAAGCCTACGATCCAACAAAGTACCCATACCCGGTCCACGCCTGCGCCTTGAGTTGAGTATGGTTATGGCACTTCTCTGTTGGGCTGGTGGTGGGTGTATGTCGTCTAGGCTGACTTTTGACTTTCGCCCCCGTTCTGCAGACTTGCTTTTGGAAGAGTTCGAGGGTTTCCAATTGGGAGCGAGCCCACCGCCCGTCTGCGGAACAACGTCGCCTCCAAACTGGCGAGAGTCAAGGCCTTCCTAGGCTTCATGACGAAAGGCCACGCGGACCCAGAAACCTTGTCCTTCCTCAACCAACCGGCGCGCATCCGAGCCTGGTCTGCCCTGCTAGGCCAAACGGGCATGGCCGAGCCCACGAGGCAGCACTACCTGAAGAATGTGGCGCAGTTCCTGGATTATCTCTCTGAAACCCCGCCGACCTCCTGCCGCCTCTCTAGTACCACCCTGGTGCTGGTTCGCAGGGAGCTTCGAACTCTCATTCGCGGCATACGCCGCCGCGTCGTGGTACACGAGGTAAGGATCAAGCAGGCCAAAGAAGGCAGACTCATCTCCAAAGCCACCCAGCTACGCTGTCACTGGACGGCTGGGAGAAAAATACCTGCCCTTCTAGGTGAGTGTTTGGTCCCGCCGGTCTGCGTTTCCACCACCACTTGTGGAAACGCTGACCTTCTCTCCGTTCCTCTCTCTTCTGCTCCGGGGGTTAAGGGGTGGGTATGCTGATGTGGCTCGTTTGACCGAGAGCCGCTGGTGCCCCAGAGCAGAGATTATCTTTTTGCCTTGGGGCACCAGCGGCTAACGCTAAGTTTAAACCGTTGGTGGTGTAACAAGGTTTGTTGGAAAAGTCTAACCCCTAAACCCCCTCCGTCAGACAGCCTCGAGTCCAGCCCAGACACCAGGCAGCAGTGGCGCTTCTATGGCTACCTGACCGGCTACCTGACCTGCATCACGGGCCATCGCTGTGGGGTCTTCCAGAACCTGACCATCCAGGAGGTCGAAGAGGCCTCCAGGAGGTCGAAGAGGCCTCCAGGAGCCCGGACGAGTCCGCCTATGTCGTTAACGTGAGTGTAACTTTGCGGGTGGGGGCCACCAGTGGTAGGCGCTCACAAATCTTCTCTCTGTTTTTCCCCAGATCACCACGTATAAGACAAACCAAGCCTTCGGCGCGGCCCAGTTGTCTCTCAACAAGGAAGAATACAGCTGGTTCCGGAGGTTCTTGCAGCTGCGGGCTAGCCTCCCCGGGGGGAGCCAGGCCTCCTATTTTTTTTTTTACTTCCACACCCAGTCCCTGTCGAACCCTGAACAAATATTTTCAATCTGCGTGGACCAGCATGGGGCTTTCCGGCAAGCCCACCTTCACTGACGTCCGAACTGCCATCGTGACCCACGTGAGTATCTATGCACTTTTCAGCACACTTTTCAGCAGATGGAAGCATGAAGTGCTCCAAAATCTCCTGATAGCTATCTGCATTGACCCTGCCCTTGATAAAACACAGTGAACCAACACCAGCAGCTGACATGGCATCCCAGACCATCAATGACTGTGGGTACTTGACACTGGACTTCAGACATTTTGGCATTTCCCTCTCCCCAGTCTCCCTCCAGACTCTGGCGCCTTGATTCCCGAATGACATGCAAAATTTGCTTTCGTCCGAAAAAAGTACTTTGGACCACTGAGCAACAGTCCAGTGCTGCTTCTCTGTAGCCCAAATTAGGCACTTCTGCTGCTGTTTCTGGTTCAAAAGTGGCTTGAATGCGGCACATGTAGCCCATTTCCTGCACACGCCTGTACATGGTGGCTCTGGACGTTTCTACTCCAGACCCAGTCCACTGCTTCCGCAGGTCCCCCAGGGTCTGGAATCGGTCCCTCTACACAATCTTCCTCACAGAAGTTAACCCCCGCTTTTGGGCATCCCTCCTCCGACCTCTTTATGCAGCCCAAAGGACCGAGCCATCCCGGGAGACACCTGCAAAAACCCAGAGTTGGACCATGGGCCACATGGCCATTCAACGCCGGCGCAGACCTGGGCAGTCTCGTTCAGCCTGGCACCTTTGTGTTGAAAAAGGGATCATTTATCCCGATCGGCTAACAACCAAGGCTGAACCTGGACGCGGGCGTCCTATTCGACACTTTTAACACAGGAGACAGGGATCATTTGTCCCAATTGGGACTTAGCCAAGGCTGAACCTGGACGCGGCCATCCCACGCGACACTTTTAACACAGGAGATAGGGATCATTTGTCCCAATTGAAGCTATTTTTTACCACACAGATAGAGGAATAATAAAGACACTGAACACCATATGACCTTTATTGTTAAATATTTATTCAGGAAGATTCAGTCTTCTGTTGCTTCGAGGGGGCGTTTCCCCTTTGAAGGCTGCCATGGCAGCATCCTCCTGCTAGTTCCCTCCTGAAAAAGAGAAAAGACCAGTTAGCTAACACCACACGTCCCTCTGTTGAGGTCCATGCCAAAAAGGAACTGATTTACCAGGGGTGACCCGGGACTCTCTGTCCTCTTGCGCCTCTTGAGTGCCGTTCTCTGCCCGCTGCCTCCTCCTCCTCCTCCTCCTCCTCCTCCTCCACCAAGGCCCTCTCGAACAGTCTGCGGCGCTCACGTGCTTGGAGAGGGCAGAGGTGAAGTGAGTAGAACTTATCTGAGGTTGAGGTGTCGTGGCACATGAATTGCGCCACCTTCCTGCGATCCTCGGAAGAATGTGAATTCTTTGCCTGCGTCAGAGACAGACAGACAGAGACTTTTTGGGGTCAAAGCCGCTGGCAGTCATGGGGGTCACAGGGGGAGCACTGGCATAGATACTCACATGCGTCATGATGGCAGTTCGGATGTCAGTGAAGGTGGGCTTGCCGGGAAGCCCCATGCTGGTCCATGCAAATTGAAAATATTTGTTCAGGGTTCGACAGGGACTGGGTGTGGAAGTAAAAAAAAAAAGGAGGCCTGGCTCCCCCCGGGGAGGCTAGCCCGCAGCTGCAAGAACCTCTGGAACCAGCTGTGTTCTTCCTTGTTGAGAGACAACTGGGCCGCGCCGAAGGCTCGGTTTGTCTTATGCGTGGTGATCTGGACAAGCAGAGAGAAGATGAGTACTTCTACCACTGGTGGCCCCCACCCGCAAAGTTACACTCACGTTAATGACACAGGCAGACTCGTCTGGGCTTCTGGAGGCCTCCTCGACCTCCTGGATGGTCGGGTTCTGGAATACCCCACAGTGATGGCCTGTGATGGAGGTCAGGTAGCCGGTTAGAAAACCATAGAAGCGCCACTGATGCCTGGTGTCTGGGCTAGACTCGAGGCCGTCTGACGGAAGGCAGTAAGGGGTTAGACTTTTCCAACAAACCTTGTTACACCACCAATGGTTTTTACTTAGCGATAGCCGCTGGTGCCCCAAGGCAAAAAGATAATCTCTGCTCCGGGGCGCCAGCGACTCTCGGTCAAACGATCTCTGCTCCGGGGCGCCAACGGCTCTCGGTCCGCTGGTGCCCCGGAGCAGAAGAGGGAAGAACGGAAAGCACGTCAGCGTTTCCACAAGTGGTGATGGAAATGCCGACCGGCGGACCGAACACTCACCTAGAAGGGCAGGTATTTTTCTTCCAGCGGTCCGGTGACAGCGTAGCAGGGTGGCTTTGGAGATGAGTCGGGCTTCTTTCGCCTGCTTGGTTCTTACCTCGTGTACCACGACGCGGCCGCGTATGCCGCGAATGAGCTCGAAGCCCCCTGCGAACCAGCACCAGGGTGGTGCTGGAGAGGCGGCAGGAGGCCGGCGGGGTTTCAGAGAGATAATCTAGGAACTGCGCGATGTTCTTCAGGTAGTGCTGCCTCGTGGGTTCGGCCATGCCCATTTGGCCCAGCAAAGCAGACCAAACTCGAATACACGCCGGCTGGTTGAGGAAGGACAAGGTTTCTGGATCCGCGTGGCCTTTCGCCATGTAGCCTAGGAAGGCGTTGACCCTCGCCAGTTTAGAGGTGACGTTGTTCCGCAGATGACCGGTGGGCTCGCTTCCCAATTGGAAACCCTCGAGCTCTTCCAAAAGCAGGTCTGCAGAACTGAGACGAAAGTTAAAAGTCAGGCTTGATGACATACCCCCAGCAGCCTAACAGAAAAGTGCCATAACCATACTCAACTCAGGGCGCGGGCGTGGTCCTGGTACGGGTACTTTGTTAGATTGTAGGCTTCCAGAGGCCCGGAGGCCGCCCGGAGACTTCGGGCCGCCCCTCACCCAGGGGCCACCCCTCGCTCGGGGGTGGGTCGGGGGATGGTGCCGGCGGTGCAGGAGACGACCTTGCGCGGCTGCTCTTCCTCCCCTCTTTCCCCATCCTCAACTCTCGATAGCGGCGGGTGAATTCGAGCTGGGTGGAGCTTACCTTGTCCACCTGCCTGTGGAGGTCTGAAAACTAGGCCTGTATGCGTTCCGTAGCGAGCCTGCAGCGGAGATCATCACGCGGACGGTCGGCTTTCGGGCCATCTGGTTCCCGTTCCGCTTCTGAGGACGACGCCAGCCGAAACACCACGGATACCTTCGGTTGAGTGGACAGCAACCACCACAACTCTCGAGCCACTTTCCGATGCTTTGTTTGCCACATGGCCTCTTTCCTGGCCGAGACGGAGAGCTCGGCGTGCTGCTTCAGGTGTCTGTCTAGGCAGGCCGCCGTCCTGCCGCCTCTCTAGTACCACCCTGGTGCTGGTTCGCAGGGAGCTTCGAACTCTCATTCGCGGCATACGCCGCCGCGTCGTGGTACACGAGGTAAGGATCAAGCAGGCTAAAGATGTTGAGGCAGAGCGCACATTCACCGATAACTATCCAAGACCAAGGCTGGAGGGAAAGAGACCCACACGCCCCGTGGAGTGGTTTAAAAGACGACCGACGAGGCGTCCACTTCCGCGTCATTGACGCTGGTGACCCCTCCCTCCCTCTTAAAGGGGAAGACCGATATCTACGAGATCACTTTAGTCCAACTTATATTTGGAAGCAGTTATTACGACTTTTGGTGGATTTTTCTCCAAAGAACAACGCACCGTTTCAGGCAGCCTTACTGTGCCAGCAGCGGGGACTTTTTTTTGCGCTGCTTTTTGATTCCCTTTTCCCACACAAAGGGATGGCATGAGCCCTGTCAAACACGCACCGTTTTGGGCAGCTTAAACTGCGCCAGCCGCGAGGGCTTTTTGCATAGCTTTTTAGTTCCCTTTTCCCACACAAAGGGATGGCATGAGCCCCGCCGAACACACACCGTTTTGGGCAGTTTGGACTGCGCCAGCC